>NC_042980.1:46405840-46453340 GCF_901001165.1 Salmo trutta
TGCAAGTGGACCCCACACCTCGCTGCCATAAAGTGCAATTGGTTCAATGACATATTCAATTAGTTTTAGCCAAATTTTAATAGGTATTTCAATTTGAATTTGCTTTTTAATGGCGTAGAATGCCCTGCGTGCTTTCTCTCTCAGTTCATTCACTGCCTCATTAAGGTGTCCAGTTGAGCTTATTTTTAAACCTAAGTAATTGTAGTGTGTACAGTACTCTATATATTTTGTACCAATTGAGAACTTTGGTCTAATTCCCTGAGATCTGGATCTTCTCTGGAAAATCATTATTTTAGTCTTTTTGGGGTTTACTGCCAGGGCCCAGGTCTGGCAGTACTGCTCTAGCAGGTCCAGGCTCTGCTGTAGGCCAGGTGCTGTGGGTGACAGCAGGCATAGGTCATCTGCGAAGAGTAGGCATTTAACTTCTGAATTGTGGAGACTAACACCAGGGGCTGAGGATTTTTCTAGAATAGTGGCCAATTCGTTAATGTAAATATTGAAGAGTGCAGGGCTCAGATTGCAACCCTGACGAAGGCCCCGCCCCTGGTTAAAGAATTCTGTCCTTTTCTTACCAATTTTAATGCTGCACGTATTGCCAGTATACATTGATTTAATTATGTCATATGTTTTACCCCCTACACCACTTTCAATAACTTTGTAGAACAGTCCTGTATGCCAAATAGAATCAAATGCTTTTTGGAAGTCGATAAAGCAAGTGTATATTTTGGTATTATTTTGGTGGACATGTTTATCTATCAGGGTGTGTAAGGTGTAAATATGATCAGTTGTGCGATGTTTTGGTATAAATCCAATTTGGCTTTTACTCAAGACATTGTGCTTATTAAGGAAGTTTAGAACTCTTACATTGATAATACTACAGAAAACCTTCCCCAGGTTACTGTTCACACAAATGCCTCTGTAATTGTTAGGGTCAAATTTGTCTCCATTCTTAAAGATTGGGGTTATGAGTCCTTGATTCCAGATGTCAGGGAAATAACCTACACTCAGGATCAAATTAAACAATTTTAATATAGCCAATTTAAATTTTGCACTAGTGAGTTTGAGCATCTCATTTAGGATGCCATCAGGTCCGCAGGCTTTTTTAAATTTGAGAGCCTGAAGTTTCTTATAGAGCTCCTGGTCAGTAATTGGGGAGTCCAATGGGTTTTGATTGTCCTTTATAGCTTTTTCTAATCCATTCAACTTCTCATGGATTTGGCATTGTTCTGCGTTTGTGTCAATTTGAACGGTGTTGTAGAGTGTTTTGAAATGGGTTGTCCATATGTCACCATTTTGTATTGCTAATTCCTCTTGTTTAGATTTTTTTAGTTTTTTCCAATTTTGCCAAAAGTTGTTTGTGTTTATGGACTCCTCAATTAGTGTCAGCTGCTTGCTGTTGTACTGTGCTTTTTTGGTTCTGAGTGTACGTTTAAAGAGTTTTAAAGTCTCACAGTAATGAAGGCGTAATTCACCATTATTTGGGTCTCTGTGCTTTTGGTTGGATAGTGTTCTAAGTTTTTTCCTTATAATTTTACAATCTGCATCAAACCAGTTGTCATCTGTGATTTTTTTAGTTTTGTTTTTTATCAATTTCAATTGTGCTTCTTTTGCCGTTTGCCTGAATATATAGTTGATGTTTCGTACTGCTAGATTGATGCCTTCTTTACTGTGAGTGAATGTGGTATCCAGAAAGTTATCTAAGAGTGTTTGGATATTTTGGTTCCAGGTTGCTTTCTGGTATTCTTCTGTGCTGTTCTGTCTCTCTCTCTCTCTCAATAACTGTGTCTCTCTCTGTCTCTCACACACTCCCTCTGTCTCTCTCTCTTTCTCTCTCTCTCACTGTGTCGATCTCTGTCTCCCTCTCTCACTCTCTCTCTCTCAGTCTCTCTCTCTCTCTCTCTCTCTCTCTCTCTCTCTCTCTCTCTCTCTCTCTCTCTCTCTCTCTCTCTCTCTCTCTCTCTCACGGTCTATCTATGTCTCCCTCGCTCTCTCTGTCTCTCTCTCTCCCTGAGACATATTCTCAGTTTACCTGGCATTCCTCCCTCTGACCGACGTTAGCATCCCAGCCCAACAACATTGTGATAAAAGGACAACAAGGGCTGCCAGATGGGCTGACAGTGAGTACTCCCATGTGTAACCTGACCAGAGACCAGAAGACTTTAGTTAGCTCCCAAGCTTGCTCAGCACGCTAACACAGTATTTTTGCCTGCAGGAGACCTCGGTTCCAACCATGGTCAGTTCCTTATTTCTCATCAGTCGAATCAGAAGGTCATAGCTTGCAGTCTTGGAGACACTACACCAGCTGTAGAGCTCCCCCCTCTCTCTCTCTCTCATGATTATACATGGGGCAGTGAGCAGTAGGATGATTAGCGGGCTATGCTAATCTCAAGGCACACATCAGAGTGAAGTCTAACGTCTGTTGTGTTTCACACTGGGAGAGCTGCACTGGGAGCCTGTAGTCCAACAAGCCTCCCTGGTCAGATACAGTAAACTAGTAAACACACGTCTGCTTCTCTCAGCAGGGGAGGACACACACCCACAGAGAGAGAGAGAGAGAGAGAGAGAGAGAGATTTATTGTTTTGGCTTAAGCTCCTTGACACCCTGTGCTGCTCTGGACTTCCAAGGTGAAAGTGGTCAACTGCCACATAGAGAGAGGACGGAAAAGAGGAGAGGGTCAGATATAAACAGTGTCAATTTTAGCATGTAAATCTTGGTGGGGCAAATAAACCCCAAAATGTTGGCTGCATGCCGGTAAAGCCACAACACAACACTAAATAATACATGAATTGCACAATAACGGTGACAAACGGTGCCCACAAGCTGTTTATGCCTACATAATTCTGTCCACAAACCAGAGTCCCAACATCTTACCACTGCTACACCTGGCTATCAGCAGGGCCTTGTCTAGCAGCGAAACAGTTCATTCAGCCTTTAAAAAAAACATCGCTGATATGGCTGACTTGCTTGAACAAAAGTGGTTTCTACTGACAATTGAGATGTACAAACTATGGCATAAGGGGACGACGAGCGAAAAAGAGGCAATCCGTCATTTAGATTAAGACATTAATGAGCGAGCGACGACGGACATAGTCAATATAACTATTTGTTTAGCACTTTTGAAATGTACAGCGACAGAATTCAGAAAATGGGCCGTTCTTACAGTGTTCTCCCTGTACACCAAGTCAGAACCGTAGGATAAATAAAGGGGGCATATAAGCAGACAATGAAAGCTCTTACAATATTCAATGATTACATTTCTCTAAAAACAGGTTATAGGCTACATGTTCACCACCAAGTCAGAACAGTAGGTGAAATTAAGAGGTGAAAATAGACCAAATTATTAGGGTGAGGCACATTGAACGTTGTTTGGGTCGTTGCGTGTCAAAAAAGATACACATCAAATAACAGTATTTGATGCGTTAAATAAGCTTTTAATTTGACACGTCAAAAAACACAATTCTTATATAAAATGGTGTGTGTGCTGAATTTACACGTGAAAGTCAACCTACTATCAGTAGCACTGTCAAAGCAGCACACCCGGCCACGAACGATGTGTTTACAATACCGCGTTGGTGAAAATAGACCAAATTATTAGGGTGAGGCACATGGGCTACTAACAGCTTACTACACAACATACACTTAGTATTACTTTCTTAGCTACAGTATACATATCTCCCTGGCATATTACATCATTTATGCAGCAGCATTCAAGACATTTTTGGACTCACCTTGTGAAGGTGGCACAGTGGTCATTTGTTGGCAAATTTTGTTATCAAACTTTGTCATCAAAGACTGGCGTTCTCTGGAGTTATGGTGGGAACTCTGGAAAGAAAACACAGCCACTCCATTGAATAGCAGGCTAACGTTAGTGGTTTCTTTGCAATGCTCGCAGTTAGCCAATGATTCCTTCCAAACGACTCATTGTTTAATTAGCGATTTCCAACTTGTTGCGTAATGTTTATGTCCAATGGCCGATGAGCACCGATACGTTTTATCTATAATTTCTCTTCATTATTTATCTTCATATGACAAGAATTAAAAAGGATCTGTCAGTAAATTGTCGACTTGATTCATGATGATAACTGCTAGCTAAGGTGTTGAAATGATCAGTCCAATCAAAGGTACTGTCCATATAATGTGATTTGATGTCATTTTATCTGTGGCCAATGACCTTGAGCCTTCTTGAAAGGCAGGACCCAAAGGGCTGAAATGTTTGATGTCTCCTCTTACAAAGGACTTAGACTTGGCCTGTGTCGTAGTGTTCCCATGAGTGAAGGAACACTGAGCCAATCACGGCACAATGCTCTGTATTTTCTGCTGGCTAGCCCCACCACCACAGAAGGCACTGAGCTGGGCTGAAACACCTGCATTTTGGAGCTGCCTTACTCAAGGAAGCAAAAAAGAGACCATGTTTGTATGTGGCTTTATTAACTCAATGATATATATATATTTTACATTGTTTGCAAACTGATATGTCACACGTATTAATGCCAAAATAACAAGCAAAACTGACAAACCCCCCCAAAAAATATATAAATATTATATTTTTTTGTTGCAAAAAATGTGGGTCTCAAAACAGGTGGGGCTCTGCCCTGAATGACAGGTTGCCAATGGATATAAACAGGACATTTTTCTCTCCCCTCTCTTTCTCTCCCTCTCTGCTGCCCTTTCCCTATCTCTTGCATCATTTTTCTACCTCTCCCGGTTTCAGTCTTCCCCTCTCACTCCCTCTCTACCTCTCTCCCCCTCTCTCTCTCCCCCTACTCTGTAACATTTGGAGGACATTAGCGCTCGGTGACGCCGACTAGGCGCTGAGGAGAGGGCTCTGACAGGCTGGCCCGGGGGTTGCCGTGGCATTGCCGTGTCCCGTCGCCATGCCGACAGGACAGGACAGGACTGGGCCGAGCTCCAGGAAGTGAGGCGTCTCTGGAAGCTGTCAGTGCCGGGCCCGTTTGACAGCATGCAAATGTATGCAAACGAGGGGTCCAGCCAAGCAGCACCTGGACACATACTAGGAGTGACCATGCCCTTCCAACAGAGACTTCTGTGTGTGAGCTGATAACCCCCCTCATCTCACTCTCCCCCTCATCTCATCTCCCTCTCTCCCACACCACCTCTGGTCCTCTCACTGTCCTCATCTCATCTCATCTCATCTCTCTCACACCATCTCTGGTCTTCTCACTGTCCCCCTCATCTCCCTCTCTCCCACACCACCTCTGGTCCTCTCACTGTCCTCATCTCATCTCTCCCACACCACCTCTGGTCCTCTCTCTGTCCCCCTCATCTCATCTCATCTCATCTCAATTCAATTCAATTCAATTCAAGGGGCTTTATTGGCATGGGAGACATATGTTAACATTGCCAAAGCAAGTGAGGTAGATAATATACAAAAGTGAAATAAACAATAAAAATTAACAGTAAACATTTAACATACAGAAGTTTCAAAAGAATAAAGACATTACTAATGTCATATTATGTATATATACAGTGTTGTAACGATGTACAAATGATTAAAGTACTCTCTGTATCTGTCTCTCTCTCCGTCTCTCTCTCTCTCTCTCCATCTCTGTCTGTCTGTCTCTGTCTCTCTGTCTCTCTCTCTCTGTATCTGTCTCTCTCTCCGTCTCTCTCTCTCTCTCTGTATGTCTCTCTCTCCATCTCTCTCTCTCTGTCTGTCTGTCTGTCTCTCTCTCTCTCTCTGTATGTCTCTCTCTCCATCTCTCTCTCTCTGTCTGTCTCTCTCTCCGTCTCTCTCTCTCTCTCTCTCTGTATGTCTCTCTCTCCATCTCTCTCTCTCTGTCTGTCTGTCTGTCTCTCTCTCTCTCTCTGTATGTCTCTCTCTCCATCTCTCTCTCTCTGTCTGTCTCTCTCTCTCTCTCTGTATCTGTCTCTCTCTCCATCTGTCTGTCTGTCTGTCTGTCTCTCTCTCTCTCTCTGTATGTCTCTCTCTCCATCTCTCTCTCTCTGTCTCTCTCTCTCTCTGTCTGTCTCTCTCTCCATCTCTCTCTCTCTGTCTGTCTGTCTCTCTCTCCATCTCTCTCTCTCTGTCTGTCTGTCTCTCTCCGTCTGAAAAGGGAAAATAAATAAGGGTAATGGGGTGTATTTACAATGGTGTTTGTTCTTCACTGGTTGACCTTTTCTTGTGGCAACAGGTCACAAATCTTGATGCAGTGATGACACACTGTGGTATTTCATCCAATAGATATGGGAGTTTATCAAAATCTGGTTTGTTTTCGAGTTCTTTGTGGATCTGTGAAATCTGAGGGAAATATGTGTCTCTAATATGGTCATACATTGGGCAGGAGGTTAGGAAGTGCAGCTCAGTTTCCACCTCATTTTGTGGGCAGTGTTGCACATAGCCTGTCTTCTCTTGAGAGCCATGTCTGCCAAGGCTATGCTCACTGAGTCTGTACATAGTCAAAGCTTTCCTTAAGTTTGGGTCAGTCACAGTGGTCAGTAAAATGTTCTACTGCCAAGTTTACACCTTCACTATTACAGTGGAACGTTTTACCCAGGAAATTGTCTAAAAGAGATTGAATTTGTTGTTCCTAAATGTTTTTTTGGTAGGTTTCCAAACTGCATTCCTTCCGTCTATAGCATTTCCTAATGTTACTCAGTTCCTTTGGCTTTGATGCCTCATGATTGAGTATTGCCCTGTTCAAGTAGACTGTGATTTTGCTGTGGTCTGATAGGGGTTGTCAGTGGACTGACTGTGAACGCTCTGAGAGACTCTGGGTTGAAGTCAGTGATATAGTAGTCTACAGTACTACTGCCAAGAGATGAGCTATAGGTGTACCTACCATAGGAGTCCCCTCGAAGCCTACCATTGACTATGTACATACCCAGCGTGCGACAGAGCTGCAGGAGTTGTGACATCTCTCTCACACCACCACTGATCATCTCACTGTCCCCCCTCATCTCATCTCCCTCTGCCACACCACCTCTGGTCATCTCACTGTCCACCTCATCTCCCCCTCATCTGCTACACCACCCATCCCCTCCCCATCGCCCTAAAACAGTCTTTTCCAGGACACAATATTTTCCAGGACACTGTCTTTTCCAGGACACTGTCATGACAATGTGACGGGAGTCAACTATGCAGGAGTGACTGCCTGTATTTGACCTTTAAGAGCCCTACTCGATAGACAGCCTGGATCAGGACCCAGAACAGGGTCAATACGGACAGGATTCAACTCCTGGTATCACATGAACACACATAAGACATGGCATAATGTGTACAATTGCAGGAAATGAGCTTCAAAACTGCTCTTTTTCCTTTCTGCCAACAAGAGGGGTGTGGACACATTGAATAGTTTGGGGTCGCATGGGTTGAGAGGTGGGGGTTTGTTACTATGCCGATAAATTACAATATCCATCCGGAACCTTTGCCATTGAGGAAATTTGTGTGACCGGACCTTTTCAAATAATATTTGAGTAGTCCTGAATTCATAGGTGAATTAAAGGGCAGGTTAGATGAATCATATTTCATCAGAATGCAGAGCACTCCCTTGGCCTCCCTCTCTCTCTCTCTCCATCTCTTTCTCTCTCTATCTCTTCTCTCTCTCCACCTCCCTATCTTTCTCTCTTTCTCTGTCTCTCTGTCTCTCACTTTCAATCTCTCTCTTTCTTTCTCTCGCTCTCTCTTTCGCTCTCTCTGCTCTCTCTCTCTTTCTCTCTTTGTCTCTCTCGCTCTCTCTCCCTTCTCTCTCTCTTTCGCTCTTCTCTCTCTCTCTGAGGTGCTCCAGCTCTGACCCTGCCGGCTGGTTTTGGCATTCCGGCAGGCTGGAGGAGAGTTAGTCCATGCTGTGCCCCCCTGCTCCCATTCTGTACCCCCAACCCCACCCCCTCCATGTACCCCCCCCCCCCCCCCCCCTGCAACCCACTTACACCCCCACTTCCTCCGCCCTTGGGCCGGTGTGTCCGGGGTTTGTGCTGGTCAGCAGAACGGCTGTCTGACGGCTGGGGGGGAGGCTGTCAGAATGCCCCCAGGAGGACGGGGTGTGGGGGAGGGGGGTGTGGTGAAGGGGGTGGGTGAATAGTAGGGAGGAGTATGAAGAGGAGGAGAGGGATGGGAGGATGAGGAAAGCTGCAGTACAGTGGCTCAGGTCCAGACCTTGTACAGGAGTGTCTGTAATTGACGACAATAAACACACACACAGACATGTCCTTTGCCCTTGGCTGTCTCTGTGTGTATGTGGTGTGCTGTCTGGTGTGTGGGAGAGCAGACGGATAGGTACCGTGGCGACGGATGATGCTCTCACCCGGGACCTGGTTAGAAGGAGAAGGGCAGGAGTGTGAGGGTTTATGTCGTTCATACCATCACACTGGGTCAGCAGAGTTAACACAGGCAGAGTGGATCATACCATTAGGCTAGTACTCTGAGGCAGCAGATTTAACACAGGCAGAGTGGATCATACCATTAGGCTAGTACTCTGAGGCAGCAGAGTTAACACAGGCAGGGTGGATCATACCATTAGGCTAGTACTCTGAGGCAGCAGAGTTAACACAGGCAGAGTGGATCATATGCAGGCATTGGAAAACACATGCGTACAACATGGTATATCCAGCATCCAGAAATGATGCGCAACAAACTGCGATTAGTATATCAATAGTTGTTAAATATTTGTTAAAGGTAAACAAGCAACTCATTTGATAATACAGACAGACAAATATATCTGGCTTACAATAATAAACATGATCACAATACATGTTTAAATGTTTTCTTTGAATACAAACAAGACATTGTGTAATGTAAATAAAATATTTACATATTTAGTGACACCATGAATAGTAAAATAGGGATCTCGGAAAAATGTACATATTGCAACTCATATGTTCATTTAATCTGTATAGTAATTCCTCTGTGTAAATGATTATCCACAATTCCAGTTGTGTCCATGATATTGGACATCCAGGATGTTGCTGTATTTATGACAATCCATTCTCCTTCTTTGAATTTTCGTTGATATGAAATTGTTAAAACCGTTACATCTGAAATACAATATATATTGAAAATATAAGGTTGGATATTTAGTTTAAGCCTTGATTGATAGCTTCAGAAACAGCCGGTGTTTGCCTGGTGCTTGCGGGGACTCTCATATAAGATATTTTTATGGTATTTGTTGAGCACTCTGATCTGATCCCCCTATGGCAGGACGACCTAAACAGGCTTCATGAAGTCACCGTATCTGGGCCATGATAAAAGGTCTCATGGACCCTCAGACCAGGGTGACAGTGAGAGACTTAGTTATGTATTATTCTCAGGTTGTGTTGTTTCCTTCTTTCGAGAATGTTAACAACATTCAACTTTGAAGTCGTTTTAATGGTATTTTAAATGTTTTACTGAAACTGTTTGACTTTATGATTTCTGTCCACGGGTAGGCTGTAAAAACAAAATATATCACAAAGATTATATACCAGTCTTTCATTATGTTATCTCTCTCTCTCCGTCTCTCTTTCTTTCTTTCTTTCTCCCTCCCTCTTTCTCTCTCTGTCGCTCTCTGTCTCTCTCTCTCTCTCTGCCCCGGGTGCACTAATGCGGCACTAACGGTGAAAAACTAACCCGTCTAGGGAAGCACAATGGTGGGTTCTCCCTCTGTGTGTTGGAGCCTCCTCCGCCCCACGGACTACCCACGTAGCCGCCGCTGTTTGACAAGACCGCCTGCCAAACAACTCAATTAACCAGAAAAGGGGGTAAGAAAGAGGAGCCCAAACAGAGGACAGAGAGAAAGAGAAGAAAGAAAAGAAGACAGGGAAACAGAGGAGCGAGAGGAGCTGGTTCCTGTCAGCCGCTGTCGACGCCTGGGCAACGTTTAGTGAGGGGAGAAATGCCTGAGAGAGAGAGAGACAGAGAGAGGGAGAAAAAAGAGAGAGAATAAAGGCCTGTGTGATGTGTTAACTGGAATTCCTGGTCCCCGGGCGCTGGGGTTCAGCTAGGGGTTCAGAGGTCATAGAGAGGTCCAGGGGGTCATTACCACTGTGATACAAACACACACACACACACACACACACACACACACACACACACACACACACACACACACACACACACACACACACACACACACACACACACACACACACACAGGGCCAGGAAGAGGGCCTGGGCTGACTGCTGGGGAGGCTGGCTCTCACACACACACACACACACACACACACACATACACTTACGAGAAACGCACAAACACACACACACACAAAGGCACACACACACACTCATACACTTATACGCAGACACACACACTCAGTGGGCCGTGGAGCTAGGAGTGTGTGAGTGTTTGTTCTCCTCTTCACACATGACTTTTATTTAGAGAGCAGAGAGAGGCCAGGTACACACACTTGACACTCAGAGCAGCGGAGAGAATGTTTCACAGTGTGAAGTGGTACCTGGCAGGTCCTTTACACTGAATGATGTTAGTGGGAGAGAGGACTTGGCTATGGACTACAGTCTAAATACATTGCCTGTCAACTCACCTGCTAAAAGTAACACTACAACAAGGTATAACAAGGTACAACAAAGGTACAACAAGGTACAACAAGGGTATAACAATGTATAACAAGGTACAACAAAGGTACAACAAAGGTACAACAAGGTACAACAAGGGTATAACAAGGTACAACAAGGTACAACAAAGGTACAACAAAGGTACAACAAGGTACAACAAAGGTATAACAAGGTACAACAAAGGTATAACAAGGTACAACAAAGGTACAACAAGGTACAACAAAGGTATAACAAGGTATAACAAAGGTACAACAAAGGTACAACAAAGGTACAAAAAGGTACAACAAAGGTACAACAAAGGTATAACAAAGGTATAACAAAGGTATAACAAAGGTATAACAAAGGTATAACAAGGTACAACAAAGGTACAACAAAGGTACAACAAAGGTACAACAAAGGTATAACAAGGTATAACAAGCTACAACAAAGGTATAACAAAGGTACAACAAGGTACAACAAAGGTATAACAAGGTATAACAAGCTACAACAAAGGTATAACAAAGGTACAACAAGGTACAACAAAGGTATAACAAGGTATAACAAGCTACAACAAAGGTACAACAAAGGTACAACAAGGTATAACAAGGTACAACAAAGGTATAATAAGGTACAACAAAGGTATAACAAAGGTATAACCAGGTACAACAAAGGTATAACAAGGTACAACAAAGGTACAACAAAGGTACAACAAATGTCCTATTATTCTTATTCTTATTATTATTATTATTATCATTATTAACAGAACTATTATCGTACAACAACGGTACAGCAACAGCACTATTAGAAAATTCCACTTTGTGACTGCATGAACTTTTTTTCTATTCAAAACCAATTCTCGTTGTAAATTTGTGTGGGGTGCGTACGGATTTGTCTAAATCAACACAACTGTCACGACTTCCGCCGAAGTCGGCTCCTCTCCTTGTTCGGGCGGCGTTCGGCGATCGACGTCACCGGCTTTCTAGCCATCGCCGCTCCATTTTTCATTTATCCATTCATTTTGTCTTGTTCCCTGCACACCTAGTTTTCATTTCCCAATCACACTACATGTATTTATTCCTCTGTTCCCCATCATGTCTTTGTGTGTGATTGTTTGTGTGTTACGTGTTTTGTAACGCGCCAGGCTGGCGTTCGTTATTTTCACGGAGCTTGTATGAATTGTTAAACCTTGATGTTTTGTGACTGTTTTTGTGCGCGTTACACTTTGCCTTGTTGGCTGGAGGTTTTGACGTAGCTGCGTCCGTCTGTATATTCTCTCCTGCCGAAATAAAGTGTGCGCCTGTTCACAATTCTCTGCTCTCCTGCACCTGACTTCACCACAAGTACGCACACGCCTGACAACAACAAGTCGTTCCACCCAAAATAGTATCTAGAATTCCAAGTCCTCTGGACATAGGTTTGACATCTTAAAAAGGTGGTGCAGTTAGGAGACAGGAACTCACTAAGGCCATGAGGCCAGTAGTTAGTATTGTGTTGGAGAGAGGAACTCACTAAGGCCATGAGGCCAGTGATTAATATTGTGTTGGAGACAGGAACTCACTAAGGCCATGAGGCCAGTGGTTAGTATTGTGTTGGAGACAGGAACTCACTAAGGCCATGAGGCCAGTAGTTAGTATTGTGTTGGAGAGAGGAACTCACTAAGGCCATGAGGCCAGTGATTGATTGATTGATTGATATTACCAGTCCTTACAGGTGATTGATTAATTGATATTACCAGTCCTAACAAGTGATTGATTGATTGATATTACCAGTCCTAACAGGTGATTGATTGAATGATTTATTGATATTACCAGTCCTAACAAGTGATTGATTGATTGATATTACCAGTCCTAACAAGTGATTGATTGATTGATATTACCAGTCCTAACAAGTGATTGATTGATTGATATTACCAGTCCTAACAAGTGATTGATTGATTGATATTACCAGTCCTTACAGGTGATTGATTGATTGATATTACCAGTCCTAACAAGTGATTGATTGATTGATATTACCAGTCCTAACAAGTGATTGATTGATTGATATTACCAGTCCTAACAAGTGATTGATTGATTGATATTACCAGTCCTTACAGGTGATTGATTGATTGATATTACCAGTCCTAACAAGTGATTGATTGATTGATATTACCAGTCCTTACAGGTGATTGATTAATTGATATTACCAGTCCTTACAAATAATTGATTGATTGATTGATTGATATTACCAGTCCTTACAGGAGATTAATTGATTGATTGATTGATTGATATTACCAGTCCTTACAGGAGATTCATTGATATTACCAGTCATTACAGAAGATTAATTGATTGATTGATTGATTGATTGATTGATTGATTGATTGATATTACCAGTCCTTACAGGAGATTCATTGATATTACCAGTCATTATAGGAAATTGATTGATTGATTGAGTGGTTGTACCAGCCCTAACAGGAGATTGATTCATAACAAATCCTAAGAGGAGATCAATTTATATTACCTTTCCTTACAGGAGATTGATTGATCGACTGATATTACCAGTCCTAACAGGAGATTGATTTATATTACCAGTAAAGATGGTTAATGTGGATGCCATGAGGATCACCAATGTTGTTAGTGGGGGGACAGTACAGGAGGGTTAATGTTGTTAGTGGGGGGACAGTACAGGAGGGTTAATGTTGTTAGTGGGGGGACAGTACAGGAGGGTTAATGTTATTAGTGAGGGGACAGTACAGGAGTGTTAATGTTATTAGTGGGGGGACAGTACAGGAGGGTTAATTTTGTTAGTGGGTTAGCAGTACAGGAGGGTTAATGTTGTTAGTGGGTTACTGGGGGGACAGTATAGGAGGGTTAATGTTGTTTGTGGGGGGGGGCAATATAGGAGGGATAATGTTGTTAGTGGGGTGAGAGATAAATAACAGGGGTTAGAATGCAAATGGAGGTCCCTTTCTCTCAATGAGGAGATGGAATTTATGGTTTAGATCTTCCTACCCCTGGACTCCCCACGTTGACTGGTTAAGTAGACTGGTTAAGGACTGGGGATGTGCAGAAGATGTTGAATTGTCAACTAGGTCTACATACATCACAGTCTACCCCAGACCACCAGCCACCAAGTCTATATATCACAGTCTACACCAGACCACCAGCCACTAGGTCAATATATATCACAGTCTACCCCAGACCACCAGCCACTTGGTTCCCATATTAGTTGAGAGTTTGATATATCACACACACTCACACAGCCTTGATAACTCACAGCGAGGATGCTGGTCCCCCAGAGCGCCGGGATAAAGACGCAGGGACGGAGAAGATAAATCTGGGAGCCGTGTGCGTTGGGCTGAAAGGAGGAACAGGCCTGCTCTCACACTCCTCCATTCACCCTGCAGGAACGATAGATGGCCCTCAATCAGTCTTCAACAGTGGTCCATTGGACTTCCTGCCCCTCCCTTCTCTACAGGCCGTACAGGCTCTGGAACTCACACATGCACTGGGAAAATGAGGGAGAGAAAGAGGGAGAGAGTGACAGAGCGAGGGAGGGAGACAGATAGGGAGAGAGAGACAGCGAGGGAGAGAGACAGAGAGCGGGAGGGAGACAGAGAGAAGAGGGACACAGAGAGGAGAGGGAGAGAGGGACAGAATGAGATAAATGCTGTTAACTCTGACCTGACGTTACTTTCCTTTTTGCCTTTCCCTATCTGTTTCTTTTGTATGTTGAATGTGTTATTGCAGGATGTTTAAGAGTCATGTGTGTGTGTGTGTGTGTGCACATATTTGTGTGTGTGTGTGTGTGTGCATGTGTGCGTATGTGCATGTGTGTGTACGTGCATGCGTGTGTGTGTGTGTGTGTGTGTGTGTGTGTGTGTGTGTGTGTGTGTGTGTGCGTGCGTGTATGCGTGTGATTGTCTGCATTGTCCTGAGCACCTCTGGTCTCTCCCTGGTCCCATTGAGCAGTGCTGATGAAAGGGAGATGAGTTAACGTGAGAACACAAAGAACAGTGAGCAGACCCCTGCACCTCCTCAACAACACAACCACAATACAGAGAGAGACAGAGATGTGGAGAGCATCCAGGGATACGTACCAGTCTGTGATGACCTAAACACCAGAACTGGCATACAAAGTCAATGTTAGGCTTCGAGGGGACTCTATGGTGGAAAATGTATTACATTTAGACCTACTGTGCTGTTTTTCCTTAGAGAATTGTCAATTGTTATATGTTAGTGTTTTTTTTGCTGACCCAGGCTTGTCTTTTGTGACTTAGTCATGAGTCTGGGCGTACAGATAAGAGCCGTTTGGGAGCAACTGCAGTATGCGACATCCTATTTTCACGATCTACAGGAACTGAGCTGTGTGGAAACCTGCAGGAAGGAACAGATAATGGTGGCAACATCAGCTATCTTAAATTTGCACAGACAAGCAAATCACCTTTACACACCATGTTCCGCCCCGTTTCCACACATCTGCTAATTTGCCACGTAGACAAAAGAGGTCGTACTTTCTATAAAAGCTGAACGCCAACACTGTTTGTTGGGCTTTCAACTATGAACTATTTGAGTGATTGTTGATTGCTCCATTTTTTTTATAAAATCGTATAATAAAGTTGTTGTTAGAATAATCTACATTCTCTCTCTTCTCTAGAATTTCCACCACAATTTGGCGATGAGGATGGGATGGCTAAGTCCGTCTGCTGATTGTTCCCGGGGAGACCGAGGTTAACTGCGTGCATTGGCTGCGTTAGACGTAGCTCAGGGAGCACACACTCCGACTAAGCAGAGCAGAAAGGGACCCACCTAGGACCTGGCAGGAAGCGTCCGTGGACGGATACGCCAACCCGAAAAATTTAACCTCTCAGGGTAGGTGGGACGAAATCGTCCCACCTACCCAACAGCCAGTGTAATCCCGTGGCGCGTTATTCAAATACCTTAGAAATGCTATTACTTCAATTTCTCAAACATATGACTATTTTACACCATTTTAAAGACAAGACTCTCGTTAATCTAACCACACTGTCCGATTTCAAAAAGGCTTTACAACGAAAGCAAAACATTAGATTATGTCAGCATAGTACCCAGCCAGAAATAATCAGACACCCATTTTTCAAGCTAGCATATAATGTCACATACACCCAAATGACAGCTAAATGCAGCACTAACCTTTGATGATCTTCATCAGATGACACACCTAGGACATTATGTTATACAATACATGCATGTTTTGTTCAATCAAGTTCATATTTATATCAAAAAACAGCTTTTTGCATTAGCATGTGACGTTCAGAACTAGCATACCCACCGCAAACTTCCGGTGAATTTACTAAATTACTCACGATAAACGTTCACAAAAAAAGATAACAATTATTTTAACCTCTCTGGCGCATGTGGGACGAATTCGTCCCACCTACGTAACAGCCACTTCAATCCAGTGGCGCGATTTTTGAATCGTTTGAAATACTATTACTTCAATTTCTCAAACATATGACTATTTTACAGCTATTTAAAGACAAGAATCTCGTTAATCTAACCACACTGTCCGATTTCAAAAAGGCTTTACAACGAAAGCAAAACATTAGATTATGTCAGGAGAGTACCCAGCCAGAAATAATCAGACACCCATTTTTCAAGCTAGCATATCATGTCACATAAACCCAAACCACAGCTAAATGCAGCACTAACCTTTTATGATCTTCATCAGATGACACTCCTAGGACATTATGTTATACAATACATGCATGTCTGTTCAATCAAGTTCATATTTATATCAAAAACCAGCTTTTTACATTAGCATGTGACGTTCAGAAAAAGCATACCCCCCGCAAACTTCCGGGGAATTTACTAACAGTTTGCTAAATTACTCACGATAAACGTTCACAAAAAGCTTAACAATTATTTTAAGAATTATAGATACATTACTCCTCTATGCACTAGATATGTCCGATTTTAAAATAGCTTTTCGGATGAAGCACATTTTGCAATAATCTAAGTACATAGCCCGGCATCACAGGGCAAGCTATTTAGACACCCACCCAGGTCAGCCTCCACCAAAATCACATTTCCTATAAGAAAAATGTTCTTACCTTGCTTGTTCTTCGTCAGAATACACTGCCAGGACTTCTACTTCAATAACAAATTTAGGTTTGGTCCCAAATAATCCATCGTTATATCCAAACAGCGACGTTTTGTTCGTGAGTTCTAGACACTATCAGAATGCTACATCACGGTCTCGCGCATGGCGCATTGGCGTGACAAAAAACGTCTAAATATTCCATTACCGTACTTCGAAGCATGTCAACCGCTGTTTAAAACCAATTTTTATGCCATTTATCTCGTAGAAAAGCGATAATATTCTGACCGGGAATCTGCAATGAGCCTAAACGGCTGAATTAAATTTCTCCACGGGGGCGAATCGTGCACGCGCCTCATTCAATGGTCCTCTGATCCGCCACTTACCAAAGGCGATAATGTGTTTCAGCCTGAGGCTGCCTCGTCAACCTTCAGGTTTTTCGCGGGTTCTGAGAGCCTATTGGAGCCCTGGGAATTGTCACGTTACAGCTAAGATCCTTACTTTTCAATAAACAGATGCAAGACGCACGACTCCTTGTCAGACAGGCCACTTCCTGCATGAAACCTTGTCAGGTTTTTGCCTGCCATATGAGTTCTGTTATACTCACAGACACCATTCAAACAGTTTTAGAAACTTTGGGGTGTTTTCTATCCAAACCTGAACAATAATATGCATATTCTAGCTTCTGAGTTGGTGTAGGAGGCAGTTAAAAATGGGCACATATTTTTTCCAAAATTCTCAATACTGACCCCTAGCCCAAACAGGTTAAGAATTATAGATACAGAACTCCTCTATGCACTCGCTATGTCCGATTTTAAAATAGCTTTTCGGTGAAAGCACATTTTGCAATATTCTGAGTAGATAGCCCGGCATCACAGGGCTAGCTATTTAGACACCCACCAAGTTTAGCCCTCACCAAAGTCAGATTTACTATAAGAAAAATGTTATTACCTTTGCTGTTCTTCGTCAGAATGCACTCCCAGGACTTCTACTTCAATAACAAATATTGGTTTGGTTCAAAATAATCCATAGTTATGTTCAAATATCCTCTGTTTTGTTCGTGCGTTCAAGACACTATCCGAAGGGTAAATAAGGGTGACACGCCCGACGCGTTTTGTGACAAAAAAAAATCTAAATATTCCATTACCGTACTTCGAAGCATGTCAACCGCTGTTTAAAATCAATTTTTATGCAATTTATCTTGTAAAAAAGCGATAATATTCTGACCGGGAAACCGTGTTTTAGTTCAAAGACAGAGAAAATAAAAACATGGGGTCGCCTCGTGCACGCGCCTCAGTCTCATTGTCCTCTGATAGACCACTTACCAAAGGTGCTAATGTTTTTCAGCGAGGGGCTGGAATTACATCATTCAGCTTTTTCCCGGGTTCTGAGAGCCTATGGGAGCCGTAGGAAGTGTCACATTACAGCAAAGATCCTCAGTTTTCAATAAAGAGAGCCAAGAAGCCCAAGGAATGGTCAGAGAGGGCACTTCCTGTACAGAATCTTCTCAGGTTTTTGCCTGCCATATGACTTCTGTTATACTCACAGACACTATTCAAACAGTTTTAGAAACTTTAGGGTGTTTTCTATCCAAAGCCAATAATTATATGCATATTCTAGTTTCTGGGCAGTAGTAATAACCAGATTAAATCGGGTATGTTTTTTATCCGGCCGTGTAAATACTGCCCCCTAGCCCTAACAGGTTTAAGGGTGAGACTGATTTTCTTTCAGACACCACAGAAAATCCTGTTCTGGAAACAGATCGTGCACATTATGTCTTTGTTGGAGTAAGGACACCCCTAATTAGAAGTTCTGTTGTAGCAGAGCTATTTATATCAGTGGAAGCGATAGAGTCTTTAATAAATTAGGAACTCTGTTAAAACAGAGGTATTTTTAATTAAATGACAAATTCTAGGGCATACACCCTGTTGGAGCAGGTTTCTGAGTGTGTTTGTATTGACGTGAGATTTACACTATGGACGGACGATGGATCCTAATGTTGGTAATATGTGTTGTCAACAACAGTTATATTTGAAGCGTGATACTGGTATAAGACATTAGGTCTCCCGTATTTTCCAGTAGTAAATTGGCAGACGCTTCAGTATTGTTCGTAATACAAGGTATCAGGTGCCGTGACCAATTAAAAGGCACAAATACCCACTTCCACGGAGAGTTGTTATAGTATCACTACCTTGGAAAATTGTTAAAATTGGCATGTATTTAAACCGTGAGTGAGGAAATCTAAACAATCTGGACATCATCGAGAGCGACGCAGAAATTGAAGAAGAGCATTATAGAAGAGGTAAACTATAGCAAAGCCATAGAGGCACTAAAAGAAGCGTAAGAGCATTCTACGAATTCGACTTGAATATGAGAATAATTTTTTTTCTCCCTGCTGACAAAAAAAATCCTATCTAATAAAGAATTCAGAGATGCTATTGTGAGTTGGCACAACGAGATAAAATAAAAAAATAAAAAGCTCAATACATCAGCATTTGGATGTTAGCGTTATATCAACAGAAAAGCAAAACCGATAAAACCAAAATTTGTAGATGTACTCAGCATTACCGCACTAACCGTACTATTTGTGACATAAATTGAGGATGTATTACGCTTATTGGTCATAGTTTGGATAGTTAGTATGCCAAATGTTTCCGGATGTTGTACTACATTCGGAAAAATATGAAGTATACAAGCAGTGGACACTATTTCCATGCTTTTATAGTCCATAATGCAATTCTTCAGAAAAATGGGCGTGGTTTCTCAATGTTTTCATTGAGTTGAAGAAAATGGCGGAAAATATGCAGCCGAAGTCTAACAAGAGCGGATACAAATTCAGTGTTTTAAGTAATTATGACAAAAGTTAATAACCTCTCTAGGGTACGTGGGACGAAATCGTCCCACACTATTCAACAGCCAGTGACAAATCAGAGCTCCAAATTTAAAACCACAAAATGTCATAATTCAAAGTTCTCAAACATAGGACTATTTTACACCATTTGAGAGATAAGACTCTCGTTAATCTAACCACATTGTCCGATTTCAAAAAGGCTTTACAACGAAAGCAAAACATTAGATTATGTCAAGAGAGTACCCTGCCAAAAATAATCACACAGCCATTTTCAAAGCAAGCATATATGTCACAAAAACCAAAACCACAGCTAAATGCAGCACTAACCTTTGATGATCTTCATCAGATGACACTCCTAGGACATTATGTTATACAATACATGCATGTTTTGTTCAATCAAGTTCATATTTATATCAAAAAACAACTTTTTACATTAGCATGTGATGTTCAGAACTAGCATTCCCACCCAAATCTTCCGGTGAATTTACTAAATTACTCATGTTAAACGTTGACAAAATACATAACAATTATTTGAGGAATTATAGATACAGAACTCCTTTATGTAATCGCTATGTCAGATTTTAAAATAGCTTTTCGACGAAAGCACATTTTGCAATATTCTGAGTACATAGCTCGGCCATCACGGCTAGCTAATTTGACACCCACCAAGTTCGAGGCAACCTAAACTCAGAATTACTATTAGAAAAATTGGATTACCTTTGCTGTTCTTCATCAGAATGCACTCCCAGGACTGCTACTTCCACAACAAATGTTGTTTTTGTTCCAAATAATCCATAGTTATGTACAAATACCTCCGTTTTGTTTGTGCGTTCAGGTCACTATCCAAAGGGTAACGCGCGAGCGCATTTCGAGACAAAACATTTCAAAATGTTCCATTACCGTACTTAGAAGCATGTCAAACGCTGTTTAAAATCAATTTTTATGGTATTTTTCTCGTAAAATAGCGATAATATTCCAACCGGACAATACTGTATTCATTCAAAGAGGAAAATAAAAAATGGCAAGGTCTCGTGAATGCGCATTTCTATTCCCTTTGTCCTCAGGCAGACTACTGACAAACTGAGTTACTATACTTTGCCCAGAGACAGGAGACGCCCCAATCCGCTTTCTGGTGGCTTTAGAGAGCCAATGGAAGCCTTAGAAAGTGCAACATAACCCCACGGATACTGTAGTTTCGATAGACAAGCAAAAGGAGAACTTCAAAATCGCAGACAGGCCACTTCCTACTTGGAATCTTCTCAGGTTTTTGCCTGCCATATGAGTTCTGTTATCCTCACAGACACCATTCAAACAGTTTTTAGAAACTTTAGAGTGTTTTCTATACAAATCTACTAATAATATGCATTTTCTCGTTTCTGGGCAAGAGTAGTAACCAGTTTAAATCGGGTATGTTTTTTATCCGGCCGTGAAAATACTGCCCCCTAGCCCAGACAGGTTAACCTCTCTCGGGTATGTGGGACGATTCCGTCCCACCTACGTAACAGCTACTGAAATTCCAGTGGCGCGATTTTTGAATCGTTAGAAATACTATTACTTCAATTTCTCAAACATATGACTATTTTACAGCTATTTAAAGACAAGAATCTCGTTAATCTAACCCCACTGTCCGATTTCAAAAAGGCTTTACAACGAAAGCAAAACATTAGATTATGTCAGCAGAGTGCCCAGCCAGAAAAAATCAGACAGCCATTTTTCAAGCTAGCATATCATGTCACATAAACCCAAACCACAGCTAAATGCAGCACTAACCTTTGATGATCTTCATCAGATGACACACCTAGGACATTGTGTTATACAATACATGCATGTCTGTTCAATCAAGTTCATATTTATATCAAAAAACAGCTTTTTGCATTAGCATGTGACTTTCAGAAAAAGCATAACCCCCGCAAACTTCGGGGAATTTACTAACAGTTTGCTAAATTACTCACGATAAACGTTCACAAAAAGCATAACAATTATTTTAAGAATTATAGATACATTACTCCTCTATGCACTCGATATGTCCGATTTTAAAATAGCTTTTCGGATGAAGCACATTTTGCAATAATCTAAGTACATAGCCCGGCATTACAGGGCTAGCTATTTAGATACCCACCCAGGTCAGCCTCCACCAAAATCACATTTCCTATAAGAAAAATGTTCTTACCTTGCTTGTTCTTCATCAGAATTCACTGCCAGGACTTCTACTTCAATAACAAATGTTGGTTTGGTCCCAAATAATCCATCGTTATATCCAAACAGCGACGTTTTGTTCGTGAGTTCTAGACACTATCAGAATGCTTCTTCACGGTCCTGCGCATGGCGCATTGGCGTGTCAAAAATGTCTAAATATTCCATTACCGTACTTCGAAGCATGTCAACCGCTGTTTAAAACCAATTTTTATGCCATTCAACTCGTAGATTAGTGATAATATTCCGACCGGGAGTATGTATTGAGCCTAAACAGCCGAATAAAATTTCTCCTCAGAAGCGACTCATGCACGCGCCTCATTCAAAGGTCCTCGGAGCAGCCACTTACAAAAGGTGATAATTTGTTTCAGCCTGAGGCTCCCTCGTAAACCTTCAGTTATTTCCCGGGCTCTGAGAGCCTATCGGAGCCCTGGGAATTGTCACGTTACAGCTAAGATCCTTACTTTTCAATAAAAAGATGCAAGACGCACGACTCCTTGTCAGACAGGGTACTTCCTGCTTGAAACCTTGTCAGGTTTTTGCCTGCCATAGGAGTTCTGTTATACTCACAGACACCATTCAAACAGTTTTAGAAAATTCAGAGTGTTTTCTATCCAAACCTGAACAATAATATGCATATTCTAGCTTCTGAGTTGGTGTAGGAGGCAGTTAAAAATGGGAACATATTTTTTCCAAAATTCTCAATACTGCCCCCTAGCCCAGACAGGTTAAAAGTAAAATGTAATGTAAGAATTTAAATTTGTATTTTCTATTTTATGAGCGGATGGGGCGTCCCTATCTCTCTCTTTGAAATGTTTCCCGATTGGGAAAACAGTTGGTGAAGTTTTATAAAGTATAAAGGTATCCGGATCTGGCCGTAGAGGTAGCTCCCAAATAAGTAAGGCCTGGCCATTTGTTGTTTTTGCGTACGTTTTACCACACACACCAGCACACGCTCACACAATCCACCGGTTATGAATATTTGTTTGTGGTGTTAGTACCACCGTGTTTGATTTATTGTGTGGGGTCTTTTTATTTGGTTGTAAACCGTCTACACATAATGATGGAAGTGTTTGAAATGTTTTAAAATGGTTTCTGAAGTATAGGGAAAGTAAAGGGAAAATACCTAATGATATTTGAATGATATGACTTTCTGGTGAGGCTTGATCAACCTCACTAGAAATTATAGAGACACTGGCTGAGATTTAGGTATAATATGATGGACTGTATTGCTGTTGTTAGTTTTTGTTGGTTTTTGTTGTTTTGTCTTTGTTTAGATGCAAATCTCACCAGATTGGGTCTGCTGTATGGTCTGGATGTCTCCCTAAGAATCGGCCCTCTGTGTGACATGAGTCCACGTGGTGTGAGCATGGAGAGAGATCCTGTCCAAACTTCTCTCATGCTGCTGGTGTACTGGTAGGAAATTCACAACACATAGTGGACTGTAAAGGACAGTGGCAGCTCAGGGGAGAGACATTATCAAGGGCCATCCACTTTGAACATTGGGAAGAAATGCCAGAAGAGGACTGTCATTCTAAATGTCAGTTGTGTAACCATGATGGGGACAATCATAATCAGGGTTTCGTTTTACCATGTTATCAGAATTTGTATGTTAAAGTGCATCAATACATTTGGTTTTTTGGATGATACAGTACAATTAATTACATTCAAGGCTCGTAGTCTGTGTCTTGCTTTGACACCAAGGATGAGGATGAATGAGACTGGTATGGAGACAGAACGGATGGACAGTTCTTGCCCCAATCTCATTTGCATCAAGGGTGTTGTGAAATTTGTAAAATATTTATTTTCTCTCTTCCCTGTTCAAGTCAATATGTTTTCCAGGTGTCGTAGAACATGAGAGTGATCATTATATACGTGGACTAGCAGTAGTGACTAATGTGTTAAGGGTTACATGGAATGAGTTATGTGCAAATGTATTTGTAGCCGGAGGCTAAGTACATACAGGGCTTGTGTTTGAGACAGACCGTTTGCATAAGGGTGTTAGTTGCAGGTTCTAGCAGAGATGGTGTTGTCATTTTAGACACTTTTGTCAACTTTCAGTAAGTGGTTTGTCAAAGAAGGTACAAAGCTTGAAAGAACAGCCACAGAAAGCCCTTCCTCACTGGAAGGGAAGTTTATTGTAGTTGTAGCATCACATCTCCTGCAGAGTGTGCCAAATGATAGGTGACCATTGCTGAACATTCATACCCCAGGGTGAGGGTAACTTGACTATTGTAGTGGAACATCTGAAAGAGCACAGCAGTGATCTCGCAAAACAAACACCAACCAAAGCGATTTCCTTGCGTGTGGAAATGAAGCGTGTAACGATGTTTCATTCATATCTACCTTTTCCCCCTCTCAGCATGAATTGCACTATGTGAAGGTTTGAAACTAAATGACAATGGAGGCCATTTTACAATTGTAATGTACTAAGTGTAAGAATGTATTTCCTTTTCCCTCTTTTCAAATCATGTTAATGCTTGTTTAATGAAAATACTTGTTAGTCATTTTCTATTAGGTTGAAACTTAGTCTCAAAAGGGAGGATATATGATGGAAAATGTATTACATTTAGACATACTATGCTGTTTTTACTTAGAGAATTGTCCATTTTTATATGTTAGTATTTCACTGCTCCAGAGTCCTATGACGGCGAGCTTTACACCACTCCAGCCGACTCTTGTTATTGCACATGATGATCTTAGGCTTGTGTGAGGCTGCTCGACCATGGAAACCCATTTCATAAAGCTCCCGACTAACAGTTATTGTGCTGACGTTGCTTCCATAGGTAGCTTGGACTTGTTAACGCAGACAGAGAAGAGCTCCAACTTCTTAATCATAGCCTCAATTTTATCACGCACATTGAATATAATTGCGGAAAGTCCCTGTATTCCTAGATTCAGATCATTCAGGCGAGAAAAAACATCACCCAGATTAGGCCAGTTGTGTGAGAAACTCGTCATCCTACAAGCAGTCAGACAAGTGAAAATTATGGTCAGTAAAGAAAACTTTAAGCTCGTCTCTCAATTAAAAAAACGTGTCAATACATTGCCCCTTGATAACCTGCACATAACCTGTTATAAAAGCATTACATGGTTGCTGCCCATATCATTGTATAGTGCAGAAAATACACAAGAGTTCAGGGGCCTTGCTTTAATTAACAAAGTTAACCATTTTCAATGTTGTGTCCAAAACTTCTTTCAAGCTGTCAGGCATTCCCTTGGCAGCAAGAGCCTCTCGATGGATGCTGCAGTGAACCCAAGCGGCGTCGGGAGCAACTGCTTGCATGCATGTTACCACTCCACTATGTCTCCCTGTCATGGCTTT
This sequence comes from Salmo trutta, assembly GCF_901001165.1. Taxonomy (NCBI): domain Eukaryota; kingdom Metazoa; phylum Chordata; class Actinopteri; order Salmoniformes; family Salmonidae; genus Salmo; species Salmo trutta. Next base: position 46,430,748 of record NC_042980.1, read on the forward strand.
TGCGCCATCAGTAAAGATACCAACACATCTTGACCACCAAAGGCCATTTGAAGACACAAAGTTGTCCAGTACTTAAATAAATATCCTCTCCTGTTGTCCTGGTTTCCAGAAGAAGATGTCTTCCTTAATTGACCCCCATAAACGTAACAGACATTTACCAGTAGCTGTGCCAGGCCCGCCAAGTCTATTGACTCATCCAGCTGTAACGCATAGAGTTCACTGGCTTGTATGCGAAGCAGTATTTGTTTCAAAACATCTCCTGCCATGTCACTGATGTGTCGTGAAGCAGTGTTGTTTGATGAAGACATTGTCTGTATAGTTTTTTGGCCTTCTCCCCCAGCATTGTCCCAGCCATATCTGTGGCAGCAGGAAGAATTAAGTACTCCACAATAGCATGGGGCTTGCCTGTCCTAGCCACCCGGTAGCTCACCATATAAGACGCTTCTAGCCCCTTCTTACTAATGGTATCTGTTGTATTTATAAATTTTTACATTTTTAGTCATTAAGCAGACGCTCATATCCAGAGCAACTTACAGTAGTGAATGCATACATTTCATACATTTTTTTCTCCGTACTGGTCCTCTCGCTCAAAAAACTCCTGTGGCTTATTTTTCAAATTGGCATGTTTCATTTCTAAATGTCTGCGCAACAGTGAAGGTTTCATCGAGTTATGATATAGTACTTTTGCACATATAACACACTGTGGCTGAGGAAAGGCACTCCTCCCAATAAAAGTGAACCCCAAATCAATGTAGTTCTCATCAAATTTGCGCCTCTTCGATGGTCCAACGTCCCTGTCTGTTGTTCGGTGCTTTCCCGGGTAAGGGGGCAGTAGCTCTTCGGCTGCATCAGATGCACAACTGTCAGTGTCCATGCTAGCTGGACTAACAACAAATGTAGAATTACTGACGCTAGCATTGGATGTGCTCGTGGCAGTAGAACAACTTGTGTCGTCGACAGGTGCAGGTGCAGGTCTACTACCAGCAGTACTACCAGTAGAGCTGGTATGTGTCTCTATGGACGCGGGGCTTACTTTTTTTAACCATTTATCCATTTTCGAGCAAACGTAATGAGTAGCAGCTACATTTGACGACATTAGTGGAATTCCCGCGAGACAGTAACGGTTAATGTGATTGTATGACAAGGCTTCCTGTATTTGACATTGTGTTGCTATTTTGCCTAATACTAGATGGTTTCATTTGTAATTTTACGCCAGTTTGGGAATACCTGTCCTAGAGTACACAAAAAACGATACATACCTCGGCCTAAACATCAGCGCCACATGTAACTTTCACAAACCTGTGAACGTGCTGAGAGAAAGTCCTTCTACGCCATCAAAAGGAACATAACATTTGACATACCAATTAGGATCTGGCAAAAAATACTTGAATCAGTTATGGAACCCATTGCCCTTTGTGGTTGTGAGGTCTGGGGTCCACTCACCAACCAAGAATTCACAAAATAGGAAAAACACCAAATTGAGACTCGGCATGCAGAATTCTGCAAAAATATCCCCAGTGTACAACATAAAACACCAAATGATTTCTGCAGAGCAGAATTAGGCCGATATCCACTAAGTATCAAAATCCATAAAAGAGCCGTTCAATTCTACAACCACCTAAAAGGAAGTGATTCCCAAACCATAACAAAGCCATCTGTCACACCCTGATCTGGTTCACCTGTCCTTGTGATTGTCTCCACCCCCTCCAGGTGTCACTTATTATCCCTGGTGTATATATCCCTGTGTTTCCTGTCTCTCTGTGCCAGGTCGTCTTGTTTGCCAAGTTAACCAGCGGTTTTCCTTGCTCCTATTTTCCCCAGTCTCTGTTTGTTTCTAGTCCTGGTTTCGACCCTTGCCTGCCCTGACTCCGAACCCGCCTGCCTGATCACTCTGCCTCTTCTGACTACCAGCCTGCCTATCCCATTGTACTGTTTTGGACTCCGATCTGGTTTCTGACCCCTGCCTGGCCTGACCTCGAGACTACATATCGTCTGGTACTGTTTAGACTTTGACCTGGTTTATGAACTCTCACTTGTCCCCAACCTGCCTTTGCCTACTCCCTTTGTTATAATAAATATCAGAGCTCTACCAACTGCCTCCTTTGTCTGCATCTGGGTCTCGCCTTGTGCCCTTATACCATCACCTACAGAGAGATGAACCTGGAGAAGAGCCCCTAAGCAAGCTGGTCCTGGTGCTCTGTTCACAAACACGAACAGACCCCACAGAGCACCAGGACAGCAACACAAATAGACCCAACCAAATCGTGAGAAAAGAAAAATATAATTTCTTGACACATTGGAATGAACTAATAAAAAACAGAGCAAACTAGAATACTATTTTGCCCTAAACAGAGAGTATACAGTGGTAGAATACCTGACCACTGTGACTGACCCAAACTTAAGAAAAGCTTTAACTATGTACAGACTCAGTGAGCATAGCCTTGCTATTGAGAAAGTCCGCCGTAGGCAGACCTGGCTCTCAAGAGAAGACAGGCTATGTGCACACTGCCCACAAAATGAGGTGGAAACTGAGCTGCACTTCCTAACCTCCTGCCCAATGTATGACCATATTAGAGACACATATTTCTCTCAGATTACACAGATCCACAAAGAATTCAAAAACAAACCCAATTTTGATACACTCCCATATCTACTGGGTGAAATACCACAGTGTGCCATCACCACAGCAATATTTGTGACCTGTTGCCACAACAAATGGCAACCAGTGAAGAACAAACACCATTGTAAATACAACCCATATTTAAGTTAATATATTTTCCCTTTTGTACTTTAACTACTTGCACATTGTTACAACACTGTATATAGACATAATATGACATTTGAAATGTCTTTATTCTTTTGGAATTTCTGTGAGTGTAATGTTTACTATTCAATTTTATTGTTTATTTCACTTTTGTTTATTATATGCTTCACTTGCTTTGGCAATGTTAACATACGTTTCCTATGGCAATAAGGCCTTAAATTGAATTGAAATTGAATTGAGAGGGAGGAAGAGAGAGAGAGAGGGGGGAAGAGAGCGAGAGAGAGAGAGAGAGAGAGAGAGAGAGAGAGAGAGAGCAAGAGGGAGAAAGAGAGGCAACAGACCATCCATGGATGGAATAAACAGAGGGGGAGATGGAGGGATGGAGTGAGGAGGGAGGCTATAGGTATCAGAGTAGCCAGAGAAGAGAAGAGAGGGAAATAGCAAGGTGACTAATCCTTTGGAGACGTAAGGAGGAGACATAAAGCAGCTATATGTAAATGCAGAGGGGGTTTGAAGTTAGGCCGTCCCACTTTGATCTCTCCCTCTCTGAATCTAGCCCCTCTCCTTCCTCATTTACCCCTCCTTTCTCTCCCTCCTCCCTTTTCCTTGTAAGAATATCAAGCCCTATTAGGCTTAATCTCACTTAATGGTATCTACCTCTTCTTTTGTCCCCCCCGATGTGTAACATATTCCCTCCTTTCAGCCAGCCACCACCATTCACAGGTCTCCCCCACTAAGAGCCTTGTTCACAGCTAGCAATTATTTGGAGTATTTTATTAACATTATGATTATGATTATTTTCATTATTATTATTCATGCGGGCCAATCCCAGGGTTCTGTGTTGCCTACCCTCTCTACTGTCTATCGCGGGTGAGGTGTCCCACCCCACCGCCCCACCGTCCCCACCTACCACCTCTTATCCCCAGTTAAATGGAGCTGCCTGCTTTCTTCCAGAGGGGTGAGGAGTTTTGCACCGTGAACCTCATTCACTGAGACACATTTTCTGGGCGTTTGAACTTATTGTGAGGTGAGTGTAATGAGTGCCACCAAACCGCCCATACAAGCCCCTTAACACAGAAGGAAACATCAAGAATTCGATTAAGGGACAGAGAGAAGGAGAGAGAAAGACCGAAGGAGAGAGAAAGAGCGAAGGAGAGTGGGGAGAAGTAATCAAAAGGGCAGTAATTACACGGTGGGTTTGATCTTTTGCTTGTAGAGAGATGAATGGAGATGAGACTGGGGTGACGATGCTAAACAGAATAGGACTGGTTCACCCTAACCATAAATACTGCTGAACAGAATAGGACTGGTACACCCTAACCCTAAATACTGCTGAACAGAATAGGACTGGTACACCCTAACCCTAAATACTGCTGAACAGAATAGGACTGGTACACCCTAACCATAAATACTGCTGAACAGAATAGGACTGGTTCACCCTAACCCTAAATACTGCTGAACAGAATAGGACTGGTACACCCTAACCATAAATACTGCTGAACAGAATAGGACTGGTTCACCCTAACCATAAATACTGCTGAACAGAATAGGACTGGTTCACCCTAACCATAAATACTGCTGAACAGAATAGGACTGGTTCACCCTAACCATAAATACTGCTGAACAGAATAGGACTGGTTCACCCTAACCATAAATACTGCTGAACAGAATAGGACTGGTTCACCCTAACCATAAATACTGCTGAACAGAATAGGACTGGTTCACCCTAACCATAAATACTGCTGAACAGAATAGGACTGGTTCACCCTAACCATAAATACTGCTGAACAGAATAGGACTGGTTCACCCTAATCATAAATACTGCTGAACAGATTAGGACTGGTTCACCCTAATCATAAATACCGCTGAACAGAATAGGACTGGTTCACCCTAACCATAAATACTGCTGAACAGATTAGGACTGGTTCACCCTAACCATAAATACTGCTGAACAGAATAGGACTGGTTCACCCTAACCATAAATACTGCTGAACATAATAGGACTGGTTCACCCTAACCATAAATACTGCTGAACAGAATAGGACTGGTTCACCCTAACCATAAATACTGCTGAACATAATAGGACTGGTTAACTATTTGGGGTGGTAGAGGGAAGAGGAGGGGGATCTCCTTATGGATCAGTAATTATTGTAATCCCTTATGGATCAACAGTATTTTGACATTATTGTAATCCCTTATAGATCAACAGTATTTGACAAATTAGTGTAAACCCTTATGGATCAACAGTATTTAGTCGTTATAGTAATCCCTTATGTATCAACAGTATTTTGACATTATTGTAAACCCTTACGGATCAACAGTTTTTAGTCATTATTGTAATCCCTTATGGATCAACAGTATTTTGACATTATTGTAATCCCTTATGGAACAACAGTATTTTGTCATTATTGTAATCCCTTATGGATCAACAGTATTTTGACATTATTGTAATCCCTTATGGATCAACAGTATTTGAGTCATTATTGTAATCCCTTATGGATCAACAGTATTTGAGTCATTATTGTAATCCCTTATGGATCAACAGTATTTGAGTCATTATTGTAATCCCTTATGGATCAACAGTATTTGAGTCATTATTGTAATCCCTTATGGATCAACAGTATTTGAGTCATTATTGTAATCCCTTATGGATCAACAGTATTTGAGTCATTATTGTAATCCCTTATGGATCAACAGTATTTGAGTCATTATTGTAATCCCTGACGAAGGGAGAGGAGACGATGAGAAAGAGGCACCACGGAGAGAGATTATATTGATATTGCTGAGGTGCAGATGCACACACACGTACACACACACACACACACACACACAGAGAGAGAGAGAGAGACACACACACACACATACACACACATCCGCAAACATTTGCACACACACACCCACACACACACACACAGAGAGAGAGAGAGAGAGAGAGACACACACACACACACATACACACACATCCGCAAACATTTGCACACACACACCCACACACACACACACACACACACACACACACACACACACCGTCACTAATCACAGAAGCCGAGAAGTAAAAGTGTGAGCAAACACTTTTACAGAAAATACACTTTTTTTTAAATAACTTTATACGAATACACTTTTTTAAAATAACTTTATACGAATACACTTTTTTTTTAATAACTTTATACCAAATGGTAAATATTAAATGACAATTATTTTGCTGTGTTAGAACTTCTCTTATCTTATAAAATAGAATGGGTTCATAAAATATAAAAGATATTAACGTTCACTTACCACAGTCCAAGAAACACATTGGACAAGCATCCATTACAACAAATTCAACATTGAAAATCTGAATTAGTCAAAGACATGAGAAAGACAAAATTCATACAAAAGTAAACTCTTATGTGTCCATAACCAGAAGTCCGTCCACTCATAAGAATTAATCATTGTAGGATGGAGTAGAGAAGAGAAGAGCAGAACAGAAGACAACCTCATATCAAACCAGAACACATCTGATCTGGGTCCCAGCCAGTCTTCACTTTGGGAACCTGGGTCCAGGGTTAGGGTGGCTGAACCTGGGTAATCTGCACACCCCACAGGGGCAGAGTGGCCCTCCAGGAGCCCCAGCTGAGCCCCACTGCACCGGGACCATGGGGCCCTCCAAGTGGCCAGGGGGCAGAAGTGGACACTTGGAGGAGGAGGAGGCAGAGGTCAGGAGAGACTCGGGGGAAAGGAGTAGCTGACTGGGGCTGGTGAAGAGGGGCCACCCCCCGGCCAGGAGCAGCCTGGGGACGGGCCTTGCGTTAACCCCCACCCCAACACTCACCTCCCCAAGGAGCCGACGCATCTCCTGCAGGGACAAGCCAAGGAGGAGGATGTAGTTACGGGCGAGTACCAAGGTAGAGATCTTGGAGAGCCTGCGTCCGGGTTGGGGTCCTAGCTGCTGCTGGTTGCAGTGTGGCCCCTGGGAGGAGGACGAGGAGGAAGGAGAGGAGGCGTAAGGCACCATCACCTCCCTCAGAGCGTCCATGGCGACGTTCAGGTCCTGCATCCTCTTCCTTTCCCGGCTGTTGATCTTCCTCCTAAGCTCCATTGGGGGTTTTCCTGGTCTCTCAAGCCCAATTAGGGCCCCCATGGCCCCCAGGCTGTTCCCTTGATCAGCACCTAGCCCTGGGGGACACCAGGAGGAGAACTCCTGGAGGTGGGGGTCTGGGGAGCAGAGATGAAGAGGCTGATCTTGGTGGGCCCTGACCATGGGGTTAGGTAGAACGTTCATGGTCCACACCAAAATGTGGTTCTCTTCGATTACCAGAAAAAAAATGCCCTCAATCTTCAGTATGTTGCTCAGTTCCGCTTGTTCCTCTTCAGTCAAACATTAACCTTCCATTCCTGTGCACTGCCCTGACCTCTGGTACCTCTAGGCAGGTGTTGAATCCCTCCTTGGCTGTTGAAAAATGTTATAGGATCAGTCAGTAAGAGAGCATCAGTTTCAGTGTCGGTTTCAGAAGTCTTCCAGAGTTCTCTGCTTGTTGATAGCTATCTCTTTCTCTCTTCATCCTTTGTGAGTCTCTGTGAGAGTCAGTACTCCTTAATCTCACTTCTCCCCCCGGCTGTCTGAAGAGAATGACAAGGCAGACAGAGAGGGAAGTGAGTTAAATGATTCCCTCCTCTCCCCTCACGCTGCTGCTGCTTGGACTCCGCCCCAACCAAACCCAACTAAACCCAACCAGACCCGACCAGACCCTGTTCTGTTCTCTGAACAAAACACACTTCTTTTTTTTAAACATTTACATTTGAATCATTTAGCAGACGCTCTCATCCAAATCGACGTATAGTTTGTGCATTCATCTTAAGGTAGCTATGTGAGATAACCACATATCTCAGTCAAAGTCACCACATTTTTTCCTCAATAAAGTAGCTATTATCAAAGTCAGGGGTGGTGATACTATGGGGTAGAAAACAACTAAGAGGCCTTTCTCATCAACAAACATTTAAGGAGAGGCAGCACGACGAGATTTCAATTTACATAATATGCACATCAACTTTACAATTTACATGACATCCTTGCTTTACCTTTTCAATGTGGCTGGCTATGTGATATTATTGCCTTACCTTTTCAATGTGGCTGGCTATGTGATATTATTGCCTTACATTTTCAATGTGGCTGGCTATGTGATATTATTGCCTTACATTTTCAATGTGGCTTTCTATGTGATATTATTGCCTTACCTTTTCAATGTGGCTTTCTATGTGATATTATTGCCTTACCTTTTCAATGTGGCTTTCTATGTGATATTATTGCCTTACCTTTTCAATGTGGCTGGCTATGTGATATTATTTCCTTATCTTTCAATGTGGCTGGCAATGAGATGGTATTGCTCTGCAGCTCCAAATGTACCGTTAATATCAGTATCACAGTAGCCACTAGCCAGTAAGCTTGCAAGCTATTCAACAATGCAAGCAACTTTTCCTCTAAAACATATTAGCTAGCTACATTTAAATAATCCAACCTTTTGGTTAACTGGTCCAACGCTCTAACCACTAGGCTACCTGCCTCCCTCAAACATGAACGTTTACCCCTCATACGAATATAGAAATAGTTTCAGCATGTTACAGTTACAGGCTTCATTTGATCAATATTATGGAAGTCATTATATAAGGTAAATACAAAATTGTGACTGAAAACATTGATCGTTCCCTAGTGAGTTGATTAGGTTCTTGGTGCAGGGTGCAGGATGGATGGTGGCTCAGAGCATCCAAGGCGGGAAAAACGCCATTGAGCTTTTTCCTTTCTTAAAAGCTACGACGACAATTTTCAGAACATAACTATAAGCTGTTGATGGAATTTCAGGTGAAAACTCAATAAAACAAGTCTCAAGTATCATGAAAATGTCTATACATATCAGCTGTTTAAAAAACATTTCTCTGCTATCAGCATTTTTACTGAATCTTGGGCTCAGCAAGATAATTCTGTTTACACTGCCCTGCTTAGAGGGGGGAAACTGTCAGGTGAGTGTTATGCACAACCTCCTGAGGTAGTGTTCAAGACGTGAGGAATACACAAGTTTACATTATTCAATTTATTTTTATTTAACCTTTATTTAACTAGGCAAGTCAGTTGAGAACAAATTCTTATTTACAATGACGGCCTACCGCAGCCAAACCCTAACCTGGACGATGCTGGGCTTATTGTGCGCCGTCCTGTGGGACTCCCAATCCCGGCCGATTGTGATACAGCCTGGAATCAAACCAGGGTCTGTAGTGACGCCTCAAGCACTGAGATGCAGTGCCTTAGACCGCTGCGCCACTCTTGAAATTCTCCTTAATTCTCATCAATGAGAATACATTCAGAGAAACGTTAATGGTTCTGATAGTCATGATGCTAGTCAATGTTTCATTGTTGGCTTATCTGTTTGTGTGTGAGACAGACAGGCAGACAGACAGACAGACAGACAGACAGACAGACAGACAGACAGACAGACAGACAGACAGACAGACAGACAGACAGACAGACAGACAGACAGACAGACAGACAGACAGACAGACAGACAGACAGACTTCTGTGAGTGTAATGTTTACTGTTCATTTTTATTGTTCATTTCACTTTTGTTTATTATCTACATCACTTGCCTTGGCAATGTTAACATATGTTTCCCATGCCAATAAAGCCCCTTGAATTGAATTGAGACAGAGAGAGAGAGAGACCGAGAGAGAGAGAGACAGAGACAGAGAGAGAGAGAGTATGAAATGAAAGTAAATATGGAATGACAGCTACTGAGGACTCTCGATGGGAGAGCGTCTGTAGAATTACATAATAAACTGACGGTGTGTGTGTGTGTGTGTGTGTGTGTGTGTGTGTGTGTGTGTGTGTGTGTGTGTGTGTGTGTGACTCACTCTCTGCCTCCAGTAGGGACAGGTGAGGACATTGTCACAGCAGAGATGACGAGGATGAATTCATTGCTATACGCGTTTACAGTAAAGATACTCCGGTAAAGCTACAAAGAAAGTACTGTAGTGAAAAATACAGTACTGTAAAACCACGGTAGCTTTATGGTGATGCTAGTACTTGATATACGGTAAAACAAAATGTTTATCCGTGTTGTATTGTCTCATTTTGCAATACAGTGAATGTTGATCTCGAAGCCGTTCAATATCATCTGAAAACTGACTGTGACATGATTGCAGGAATGTGCCACTGTACTGTAATCATTTGGAATCCTTCACCCTTCAATTAAGTACCAACTCATTCAGACACTATTAGGAAAACAGAGGGTAGCCAATAGGTATCTACAGTGTTTGCATGGACGCTCACAGAGTGTAATTGAAAACATTTATCTGGCTACAGATGAATAGGTGGTATGGGCGTGCTGTTGAGCTAATTGACGTTCTTATTGCTGTTAATGTTTGCTCTTTTCCCTCCATTGTGAGAGGCTATAGCCTAGTATACGCTAACCCAATTGGCTTTATACACAGGGCTGGGCAGAGGTCCAGGAAAACCAACAACAGACCAATTGACTTGTAGCACAGGTGAAGGCTGCCTGGCGGACTGCATTAAGTCAGGCTGCAAACCTCAGATGTCCCATTCATAGCAGATCCAAAAAAGGCCAGGGAAAGGGGCAATGATTATGGAAGTAAGCCTCACTATGCCTTTTTTCTCTTAATTCTCCCTCCCTCCCACCACCCTTCCCCCTTTCCCCTGCTTGCCATGAGAAAGATAGGAAGACAGGGGGTGAGGACAGATAGGAAGACAGGGGGTGAGGTCAGGTGGGAAGACAGGGGGTGAGGACAGATAGGAAGACAGGGGGTGAAGTCAGATAGGAAGACAAGGGGTGAGGACAGATTGGAAAATAAAGGGGAGGACAGATAGGAATATAGAGGAGGAGGACAGATAGGAAGACAGGAGGTGAGGACAGATTGGAAAATAAAGGTGAGGACAGATAGGAATATAGAGGGGGAGGACAGATAGGAAGACAGGGGGTGAAGTCAGATAGGAAGACAAGGGGTGAGGACAGATTGGAAAATAAAGGGGAGGACAGATAGGAATATAGAGGGGGAGGACAGATAGGAAGACAGGAGGTGAGGACAGATAGGAATATAGAGGGTGAGGACAGATAGGAAGACAAGGGGTGAGGTCAGATAGGACTCCTCTCTTTCTCTCCTCTTTTTCTCCTCTTTTTCTCTCCTCTCTTTCTCTCCCCTCTTTCTCTCCCCTCTTTCTCTCCCCTCTTTCTCTCCCCTCTTTCCCTCCTCTCTTTCCCTCCTCTCTTTCCCTCCTCTCTTTCCCTCCTCTCTTTCTCTCCTCTCTTTCCCTCCTCTCTTTCTCTCCTCTCTTTCCCTCCTCTCTTTCCCTCCTCTCTTTCCCTCCTCTCTTTCCCTCCTCTCTTTCCCTCCTCTCTTTCTCTCCCTCTCTTTCTCTCCTCTCTTTCTCTCCTGTCTTTCTGTGAGTGAAATATGTGTGTGGAGGCGCTTCTCCTCCCTGCCAGCACTCCGGTGGGCGGTCCTACTACTGTGGTCCAGGCTGAATGGAGTTCCACAGACACACAGGAAACACACATTCACAGCACCTGCAGGAGAACAGAGTGCAGGCAGCCAGGATGGATGGATGGATGTGTGTGTGTGTGTGTGTGTGTGTGTGTGTGTGCGTGCGTGCGTGCGTGCGTGCGTGCGTCCGTGCGTATGTGCGTGATTTCCAACCCCTTGTCTCACCTTGTTAAAGCCAAGAGGTGATGGATATTATGCAGAACAGTAATGAAATCAGTAGAATCAGAATCATGTTCTTGTTTAAAAAAAACACTGTGTTCAGTAGAACCATTACGTTCCTATTAAAACACTGTGTTGTGTTTGTAAAAAGGAATGAGAAAGAGAGGGATATAGAGACTAGCCTAAAAGGGGACACCTGCGCAGACATACACAGACACACACAGAAGAGAGTGAAACAGTGAATGAAGGAGAGAAGAAAGAACCTGGTGTCCAGCAGAAAAGTACACACACTCCCCCCCACGTCTACCCCTCCTTTTAATCGTTTAAAGGGAAAAGAAAAGTGAGCTTGATGTGGTGTTAAAGAAAGGCACATCCGCCTCCCAGTTAAAACGTGAGCCCCCAGAACCTCCAGGGGCCTTTTGATGAGCCTGGACCAGGGCAGGAACACCGGTGGCTCCCAGGCAAAGGGGAGGGAATACTAGAGTCTTTATAGGGGACTTGAGTGCCTACCGTCTGGGCCAAGCCGTCCAACGGAGGCTGGGTCCATGGTCCTGCACCTGGAAGCTAAATGGTCTGTCTTGTTGTCAGATCCATTTCCTGGGGTACAGACAGAGAGAGAGAGAGAGGAAGATGCCGGAGCCAAATGATCCCACAGTAGCCACTATGATCAAATGACAAATAAACAGTCACCCTGAGATGACTGTAAAAAGAAAAAGACACGAGATTCATGGATGAGTTCTGTTTCTTTTGAAACACGTGAACAGGACACTTCTTTGACACAGAGGATGTACAGATACCAAATTGAAAGAAAGTAGGTCGGGAAAGAAAATAACTAAATCAAAGTGCTACCATTTTATCTCTTGCATTTAACAAATCAGACAAACCAGACAAAATAAATCCCATTTTGTTATTAATACGGTCTAAATGGATATCATTGTACGGCCACCCTGCCGATTAAACTGACACCAAACATTGACACCAAGAGAGGTTTCACAGCGTGAGATTAGCTCCAACCACAAATGACGTATCGGTGTCGGCTTCAAAAACAGTTTTGACTTCAATAATGGAGTCAATTAAAGGTCATTTAGGGTTGTGATTGATCTCTTTTCTCGCTCACTTGACAGAATAGAGTTAGCTACAATCATCGCAGACACTCAGTCACTGTGGATTGGTTTCATTGGAAGAGGAACTTTAGATCGAGGAACAAGCTGGTCCACTCCAAAAGCCCTTTTCCTTCTGCCTCTGCATTGCTTTCTCTCTGGGGTTTTTTAGGCTGGGTATCTGTAAAGCACTTTGTGACAACTGATGATGGAAAAAAGGGCTTTATAAAATACATTTGATCGATTGATTGATTGATTTGTTATAATACTATAAAATGGCATTGTACTGGCGCTTTCCAAACACTGGAGCTCCATTTACAGTCTCTCAGTTGTACACAAAAAAAATGGTGGTTATATTTAGCTGAATATAGATATTATTATTCCTTTTAAACATGTAACACCTGCATTTAAAATACATATTATAGGTAGAAATGTGTTCCAATTATTTTATCCCTCAATTATATTATTATTATTATTAATACTATTTTAGTTTCATTTCATTCTGAACATGATTTAATGGATCAGTTGGTTGAGAACACCGTGCCCAGCAAGACTTAATGCACTGTAACTCATAAATAAGTAGGATAAAAAGCTATGATAATAACCCTACGGTCCATCTGTAACAAGATACATAAGGTCAAAATCCAAATGGAACCTTTTTTTATGTCCAGAAACAGATTGTGTAAAGTACATGTGTCTCACATATAATAGGCATAACATTTGATACAATGGACTTTGAGCAAACACCTTGAGGCAATATGCCTCACAGCCCAACTCAAAACAAAACCCCTAAAGGCCTGAACTGTCTTCTGTGTTAAAATGTGCATGGGAACTCTAATGGGAAATTAACAGATGCCAAATGACTATATTTCTGCATGTCTCCCTGAAGGCAAACAGGTGCAGACAACAATACAACTCTAACAAGCCAGTCCTTTCAGAGGAAATGGCTGAAATGCATCAAAGCAATCAGAGGACGGGGGAACTCTGTTGTTTGTCTCTCTGACTCCTGGTCCACGGGGCCCATCCAAGGATATGAGAAGATTACAAGCTGGTAATAAGGTGGAACCAATCGGCTGAAGGCCTGCCATTGTCTTTCCCAGCATGCTTTGGGAATGTTCGCCTGGGATAGTGGGCATTTGGATTGTATCGGAGGGTGGTATGAACGGGAGGGGCGCGAGGGTTATCCCCGGGGTTCTTTTGTGAAAGAGACCCCAAAATGCCCTCAATAGCTACACACGCTCAGTTGGTCACGGCTGTTTAGAAATGGGGTACGTTCTGTTACTAACTGCTCTCTGAGATGTCTGTCATCTGGCTGGCTGTGTGACGGACCACTGACTCAATCGCTAACCATTTTGGCTGGCTGTGTGACGGACCATTGAGTCAATCACTAACCATGAATTGCAGTTGAAAAAGCCTAGCGCTTTCATTTCAACACAGGCTAAAAATGGGTACTTTTGGCAAAAGAGTCTTGAAAAAATCCCTACGAATTAAAATGATTTTACTACCTAAACTTCTTTCTCAGATCTTAAAAATTTACTCTTCTCAGACAGAAAAAACTTTCCCACATCACCCTAACACAGATGAATAATAATATGAATAATTATATTAATTATAATATGAATAATTAAAGTAATAATAATACAAATAATTATATTAATAAAAGTTGAGTAATATTATGAATAATATTATGAATAATAATAATAATAATAATATTCATAATTATATGAATAATGATGTGAATAATAATATTAATAATTATATTTAAAATAATAGGAATAATATTATTAATATATGACATTTAGCAGACGGTTATATCCAAAGCGACGTCCAGTCATGCGTGCATAAACTTTACATACGGATGGTTCTGGAAATCAAACCCACTGACTCACATGTATTTATTACGGTCCTTTTTTATTTATTTCTTTCATTAATCAGTTACCCAATCAATATATCCCAGACATATAGTTTACACAGAAAAAAAGACTAACAAATAACCTTTCAGTCTTCATCTCCGAACTCATGGCCTGTATCTTAACCCGAGCCTGATAGAAAAGAATAGACCACCAAACACTCATCTGCAGGGACTCCACCTCAGTCCTACAAACACTGGATTTAGGTAACAGCCGCAACAGGCCAGACCTTGTATTCAACATCTTACATGCACTTCTCAGGATTCAACACCAAAGCCATAACCTCTCTAGTACATGTGGGACGAACTCGTCCCACCTACGTAACAGCCACTGAAATCCAGTGGCGCGATTTTTGAATCGTTAGAAATGCTATAACTTCAATTTCTCAAACATATGACTATTTCACAGCTATTTAAAGACAAGAATCTCGTTAATCTAACCCCACTGTCCGATTTCAAAAAGGCTTTACAACAAAAGCAAAACATTAGATTATGTTAGCAGAGTACCCAGCCAGAAATAATCACACAGCCATTTTTCAAGCTAGCATATCATGTCACATAAACCCAAACCACAGCTAAATGCAGCACTAACCTTTTATAATCTTCATCAGATGACACACCTAGGACATTGTGTTATACAATACATGCATGTCTGTTCAATCAAGTTCATATTTATATCAAAAACCAGCTTTTTACATTAGCATGTGACGTTCAGAAAAAGCATAACCACCGCAAACTTCCGGTGAATTTACTAACAGTTTGCTAAATTACTCACGATAAACGTTCACAAAAAGCATAACAATTATTTTAAGAATTATAGATACATTACCCCTCTATGCACTCGATATGTCCGATTTTAAAATAGCTTTTCGGATGAAGCACATTTTGCAATAATCTAAGTACATAGCCCGGCATTACAGGGCTAGCTATTTAGATACCCACCCAGGTCAGCATCCACCAAAATCACATTTCCTATAAGAAAGATGTTCTTACCTTGCTTGTTCTTCATCAGAATACACTGCCAGGACTTCTACTTCAATAACAAATGTTGGTTTGGTCCCAAATAATCCATCGTTATATCCAAACAGCGACGTTTTGTTCGTGAGTTCTAGAATGCTTTTTCGCGGTGTCGCGCATGGCGCATTGGCGTGTCAAAAATGTCTAAATATTCCATTACCGTACTTCGAAGCATGTCAACCGCTGTTTAAAACCAATTTTTATGCCATTTATGTCATAGAGAAGTGTTAATATTCCGACCGGGAGTATGCATTGAGCCTAAACAGCCGAATAAAATTTCTCCTCAGAAGCGACTCATGCACGCGCATCATTGAAAGGTCCTCCGAGCATCCACTTACAAAAGGCGATAATATATTTCAACCCTGAGGTTCCCTCGTAAACCTTCAGTTATTTCGCGGGCTCTGAGAGCCTATTGGAGCCCTGGGAATTGTCACGTTACAGCTAAGATCCTTACTTTTCAATAAAAAGAGGTAAGACGCACGACTCCTTGTCAGACAGGGTACTTCCTGCTTGAAGCCTTGTCAGGTTTTTGCCTGCCATAGGAGTTCTGTTATACTCACAGACACCATTCAAACAGTTTTAGAAAATTCAGAGTGTTTTCTATCCAAACCTGAACAATAATATGCATATTCTAGCTTCTGAGTTGGTGTAGGAGGCCGTTAAAAATGGGAACATATTTTTTCCAAAATTCTCAATACTGCCCCCTATACCAAACAGGATAACAGTCAACTTTCTTTAGATTCCGGCTCACGTGGAGGTGCCTGGGTTGGGTCCCGGCTCACGTAGAGGTGCCTGGGTTGGGTCATGTCTTACATGGGTGCCTGGTTTGGGTCTCGTTTTACGTGGGGTGCCTGGGAACCAGATGGCAGATGAAGGAGCCACACATGACAACATCAACATTATAGTTCCAATGCCAACATCTGAAATAAAGTCACTCATTAGAATCAAAATCCACAGACAAATGGCAAAAGGAATGGACAGAAGGGGAGAAAGGAAGGCATCTATACTCCATACACCCATTGGTTTCAATCAGCAATAATCCCAAAGAACTCTCAAGATTATCCGAAACCATAATCACCCGCCTTTCAATAGGACACAAAGGCTTCAGTCACTCTCTCCATAAGATAGGAAAACACAACACAGATTCATGTCCCAGCTGTCCAGCAGCAGAAACTACAGATCACCTCTTCCTTCACTGTCAAACCTATGAAGATCAAAGGCCAACGCTCAGAAGAAACCTCACATCCCTGGGAAAAAAGCTTCACCCTTCAAAAGCAGTGTAGAACCAACTGAAATCCCCCTCAGCAATAATAGTCATGTAGACTAGAGTGCAGAGTCTAGAATGCCTTGATAGTCTCATCACACTCCAGCCCAATAGGTGGTGGTAATGCACCTAATACTGGTATGCACACCGCCATAAAATCCCAACAAAGAAGAAGAAGGAGAAGAAGAAAAAGAAGGTATCCATGTTGTCCGTAGAGCTCCGAGACTGGTTTGAGTCAAGGTACAGATCTGGGGAAGGGTACCAAAATCAATATACAGAATTGAAGGTCCCCAAGAACACAGTGGCTAAATCGTTCTAAAATGGAAGAAATTTGGAACCACCAAGACTCTTCCTAGAGTTGGCCACCTGGCCAAACTGAGCAATCGGGGGAGAAGGCCTTTGGTCAGGGAGGTGATCAAGACCCCGATGGCCACTCTGGCAGAGTTCCAGGGTTCCTCTGCTGAGATGGGAGAATCTTCTAGAAGGACAAGCATTTCTGTAGCACTCCACTATGGTATAGTGTCCAGATGGAAGCCACTCCTCAGTAAAAAGCACATGACAGCCTGCTTGGAGTTTACCAAAAGTCACACATAGGACTCTCCAATTTCTCCTTGTTTAACTCTTTGGGCTGAATGTCAAGCGTCACATCTGGAGGAAACCTGACACCATCCCTACGGTGAAGCATGGTAGTGGAATCATCATGCTGTAAGGATATTTTTCAGCAGAAGGGAAGAAGAAGCCCCTGCATTAATCCGGCCCTGAATGTGCCAGTGAAGCATAGGAAACATATGGGAAGGTGTTGCTGCTGTCAGAGAAAAGGGGAACTTTATTAGTTAAGTACAGTCCAGCAATTTGAACACAACGTGCAGTAGCATAACGTGTATTATGTATGTATTTTATGGTTCTCCCACTTCTTTATCACCCATGCAGGTGCTAGCTGCCCCTCCAGCTCACAGTCCTTCAAGTTAGATCCTGAAAATACGTAAGATGAAGTACAACTATTAACTAAAACATGAGCAAAGTACAGTTGTGTGAACTTTCTGTAGATAGCTAAACTGCCACATTCATTATCAAATTGGAGTGCCAAGGTGAAACAGTAACGAGTGCAGCTTACCATTACTTTCACCAACAGGTTATGTGAAATGAAACTAGCTAGCCTAGACCCATTTTAGGCTGTAACCGCGTTACTAACATTAGCTATAGCTAGCGGCAGTGCATAGTGCAGTGGCAAGAGAGCTAGCTAACTATGGCCACATGACTTACTCAAAACTTTGGATTCAGCATTTCTCCTGCCATGTTCGCCACTGACTTAAATGCCTGGTACTGCCATCAGGCCCTGTAACAGTTTGAACACAAGCCCTGGCATTTACAACAAGTAGGTAGCTAGCTAACTTACTAGGCTAATGTTAAATATGAAGTTGTCGCTCAACAGCAACCAAGTAACCCTGTAGCTAACGTTACTGTTTCAACAGTTCTAACTTCTAGTCCTACTAAAACACGTAGCTAGCTAAAGGCACAGCAGGCTGCAGATCTGTTTTCAAAAGATGTATAACGACGTTACGATGAAATAGTTGTAATCAGGAGAACAAAAACAACTTACATTTGAACACCACTGCAGAAGCTTCAATATTCGCCATCTTCCAAGTTGTTTTGTTGATTACTTGTAGAGATCTAGCTATCAAAACTCACAGCCCCCCTCTTCCAATGCATAATGGCTCTAAAATTCCAGAAAAGTGTGCCGTAAACTCGAAATGAATATAACATCTTGGCATAAAGCATACTAGATTGTATAAAATTACCATACTATAAAACATTCTATTTTCACATACTGAGAATATGTCCTACGGGATTGCGTTTCCCGCTATTCATAGTGTCGTGTATTCATGGAGGCCAAGGGAAGTCAGGCTTCCCCAAAAATTGTACTAACAAAAACCCCAACAAAGAACCTATAAAATAATCTTTCCTCTCTCTGTGTTTCTGAATTTTCCTTCAATTCGCAAGAGGCTGAATATATCTCACCGGAGAAAGCATCCAAGAGAGCGAAACAGCGCCCCTCTGTCTCTGTATGTGTAGCCCATCTATCTGATGCTGTCTGGTCAAAAAGAGTATGACATTGTTGCCGCCTACAGCATTGAATGCGAGGGAAGCCAGCGAGCATTTCGCCTCCCTTTATATATTTTTTATACAATAATAGCCTATCAGCATTGAGCTAAACAGAGTGAACTCAACTGTAAATGTTCCTGGTGCACCAAATAAAAAGTATCAAGGAAAGCCAGTTTGGATTTGGCTTTACACTAACCACGTCACTAACCACGCCACTAACCACGCCTCTAACCACGCCACTAACCACGTCACTAACCACGTCACTAACCACGCCACTAACCACGCCACTAACCACGTCACTAACCACGTCACTAACCACGTCTCTAAACACGTCACTAACCACGTCACTAACCACGCCACTAACCACGCCACTAACCACGCCTCTAACCACGCCACTAACCACGTCACTAACCACGTCACTAACCACGCCACTAACCACGCCACTAACCACGCCACTAACCACGCCACTAACCACGTCTCTATCCACGTCACTATCCACGTCTCTAACCACGTCACTAACCACGTCACTAACCACGTCTCTAACCACGTCACTAACCACGTCACTAACCACGTCACTAACCACGTCACTAACCACGTCACTAACCACGTCTCTATCCACGTCACTAACCACGTCACTAACCACGTCACTAACCACGTCTCTAACCACGTCACTAACCACGTCACTAACCACGTCTCTATCCACGTCACTAACCACGTCTCTAACCACGTCACTAACCACGTCTCTAACCACGTCACTAACCACGTCACTAACCACGTCACTAACCACGTCTCTATCCACGTCACTAACCACGTCTCTAACCACGTCTCTAACCACGTCTCTAACCACGTCACTAACCACAGCCAAACGTCAATGACAGAAATGTTCTTGAATTGTTGCATCTCGTTGTGTTGTTGTCCTCCAGTGGGTAGC
This sequence comes from Salmo trutta, assembly GCF_901001165.1. Lineage (NCBI taxonomy): Eukaryota > Metazoa > Chordata > Actinopteri > Salmoniformes > Salmonidae > Salmo > Salmo trutta. Next base: position 46,450,521 of record NC_042980.1, read on the forward strand.
TAGATAGCTAAAATTGACCCTTTCATAAATTAGCCATGGATGGAGATAGAGATTTGGTTTCCCTACAAATAGGACAAGTTAACATTTATTTTCTACTTGACACACACACACACAACACACACACACACACACACACACACACACACACACACACACACACACACACACACACACACACATACCCAGAACTCAGAACCATGGACAGCCACATCATATTTAGCTTAGTTGATGTACTAAATTGTTTTTTAGTATATTTTATTAGACTAAGCAGAGGTGATTAGATGATGTTGAAATGTTGCTGGAATAGTGGAGGCAGATCGTGTTTTCTTTGCGACTTCTGGTAACTCTACCATGTTCCAAATCAATAGTTGTTCAGTATTCTGAAAATGTGGGAAACATTAACTTGATTTAGCCACGCTGTAGGTCATGTAACTGTTTGTTATGTGCAACATGCTTTGTGGATTCCACCGGACAGATGTTGCTCTCTGGTTTTGTGATGAAACAAAGGTGTTTGTTGAATTTATTCTGCCACTGTGTCTTCTTATTGTCTCGGCCTTTAGGTCTATATATATATCACGGTATACTATGAACTAACAGGTTATAGAGCAAACAACGCAATTATCAAAACACAGTAGGTTGTAATATGTCTTTACTTTCTGGCTTAGCTTTCCCAGTGATTTTAATTGATTATCTGTTGTCAAAACCAAATTAGTAAACGAGTATTTAAAGTAAAACTACATTTTCGAAATGTCACATACTATTAAACTTTTTTTTTGCATACTCAAAGGCCTACTATTTAGGATGCAAGTATGGGTATTCGGACACGGCCAAGAGGTGACAGTGATGGATTTACTGGTACTTAGCATCTTCCCAAAAACCTTGTCCACCATCAAAAACAAAGCTTCTCACAACACAACACAACACAGCACAAACCAAAGCCAGCAGTAGACCCATTAAAGTCTTATAGACCAATAGAAAAAGGCCGTGGGAGTGGATTTTTATTGTCCTTTTTAACTCGCATTGACAATCCCAAGACCAGGGGTGTGTTTTTGTTTTAGAGGTTTTCTCTTTCTATGTGGAGGGAGATGGGGGGGTGGTGGGGGGGGGGGGGTACACAGGACACAGTGGAACTGGTGTTCTATGGGGTATGATGGATGACAACACACCACCCCAACAACAAAAAAAAATTGAAAGAAATGGAGTCAGTTCCGAACGTGAGCAGAAGCGAAAGAAAGAGTAGTTGGTCGTGGTTGATTCAGGAATGTTGTCTCAGAAAGAGATCGGAAACGCACAACGCCTACTTGCCAAGGTTTTTGACAGGGGTGTTCAGGCAATTAATACTATAGAATAAAACCTAACACGCCATTGTTTGCATGTTTCCTACTAGCACTGACATTGCTAATAACTTCTTCAGTTGTGATGGAAACAGGTCGTTTGGGTACAATTTTATAAATGCCGACAGGTGATTTGTTAGTTCAACACGGTGGGATTTTTTTCGTGTCTGTAAAATGTATTAAACGAGAAATGGTGGTGGAAAGGCCTTTATGCACAAATATTGATATAATAACCATCACATCAAAGTAAACTGTGAGTCATGCGATGATATGGTGTGTGGTCCTCCCACTCTGACTGGGGAAACCATGCAGTTTATTAGGCTACAGATGAAATCAGTTATGATGAACTTCACAGGGTGGTGAAAGTGCACGGTGATGAGCTTGATGCTGCTTTCTAATAAAAAGTTGAGGGTCTAATTCTGGTGACATGATGATTGATGCTTGACTGCCGTTTAACAAATAAAAATATTCTGTCTTTTATCCTTAATAATCTCAACATGTAGACTAGCCTACCTGCACTGTGAGCTATTGGCTAGAGCAGGTACATTTGCAATTCAACTCAACAGTTTTTCTGCTAAAACTATGGTAGAGTTAAAAATGAGATGGAAACACTTGACTTTTGTTTTTTATTCTGTACATGAAAACTTAAGCGAAAAAAGTACATTTTGTGTGCGCTACATCATCACGCCCTGACTTTTATCAGCAACAAGTCCCATTTGGTGGAAACACACCACTGTTGGGAAAATTGGCATATTTTCTGTCGCCAAGTGGATGGTAACCTAGCTACGGACTGTCATCTGTGGTTGTCTCACCTATATGTTATCCTAGTGGTTAGAGCGTTGGGCCAATAACCGAAAGGTTGCTAGATTGAATCCCCGAGCTGACAAGGTAAAAATCTGTTGTTCTGCCCCTGAACAAGGCAGTTAAACCCACTGTTCCTAGGCCGTCATTGTAAATTTACATTTTAGTAATTTAGCAGACGCTCTTATCCAGAACAACTTACAGTAGAGTGCATACGTTTTTTTACATTTGTTAAATACTGGGTCCCTGTGGGAATCAAACCCACGACCCTGGCATTGCAAGCGCCATGCTCTACCAACTGAGCTACAGAATTTGTTCTTAACTGACTTGCCTAGTTAAATAAAGACTTTAAAAAACATGTTAAAGAGTTGATTGCCTCACACGGTGATGTCATTTTATTTTTATTTTTTTACATTTTAGTCATTTAGCAGACACTCTTATCCAGAGCGACTTACAGTAGTGAATGCATACATTTCATACATTTTTTTTGTATTGGCCCCCCATGGGAATCGAACCCACAACCCTGGCATTGCACACACCATGCTGGCGTTGCAAACACCATGCTCTACCAACTGAGCCCCAGGGCTCCCTGTGTGTTTAGGCTAGTGGCGTATCATTTCTTGTAGAGGCTGCAGCTCAATCCCCTCAGATATAAAGTTTGTACCTATGTCATAACTTGTTAAAG